>NW_026441603.1:0-15712 GCF_025612915.1 Magallana angulata
AATTTATACCCCTGTGAGAATACCCAAAAATTTCCATTTGACGTTAAATATAATGATTACTAAATTCCTCCTGACCCCCACTGAACCTTTTAGTATTAAAATGTCTGCCCTATTTTATCCTAGTACACATTAAAGAAAAAGATTTAACACCATTAGTATAAAGAAATACCCCTGTTTTATGAATTTATACCCCCCAGAGAATGCCCAAAAATTTCCATTGAACGTTAAATATTTGGTATACTAAATCCCTCCTGACCCCCACTAAACCTTTAAGTATTAATATTTCTACCCTATTTTAGTCTAATACACATCAAAACAAAGGATAAAATACCATTAGCTTAAAGAAATACCCCTGTATTATGAATTTATACCCCTGTGAGAATACCCAAAAATTTCCATTTGACGTTAAATATAATGAATACTAAATCCCTCCTGACCCCCACTAAATCTTTTTAGAAATAAAATTTCTGCCCTATTTTACCCTAGTACATATCAAAACAAAAGATTTAACACCATTAGTATAAAGAAATACCCCTGTATTATGAATTTATACCCCCCAGAGAATGCCCACAAATTTCCATTTGACGTTAAATATTTGGTATACTAAATCCCTCCTGACCCCCACTAAACCTTTAAATATTAAAATTTCTACCCTATTTTATCCTAATACATATCAAAACAAAGGATAAAATACCATTAGCTTAAAGAAATAACCCTGTATTATGAATTTATACCCCTCTTAGAATACCCAAAAATTTCAATTTGACCTTAAATATAATGAATAATAAATCCCTCCTGACCCCCACTTAATCTTTTAGAAATAAATTTTCTGCCCTATTTTATCCTAGTACACAGCAAAACAAAGGATAAAATACAATTAGCTTAAAGAAATACGCCTGTATTATGAATTTATGCCCCTCTGAGAATGCCCAAAAATTTCCATTGAACGTTAAATATTTGGTATACTAAATCCCTCCTGACCCCCACTAAACCATTAAGTATTAATATTTCTACCCTATTTTATCCTAATACACATCAAAACAAAGGATGAAATACCATTAGCTTAAAGAAATACCCCTGTATTATGAATTCATACCCCCCTGAGAATACCAAAAAATTTCAATTTGACGTTAAATATAAAGCATTCTAAATCCTTCCTGACCCCCACTAAACCTCTAAGTATGAATATTTGTACCCTATTTCATCCAAGTACACATAAAAACAAAAGATTTAACACCATTAGTATAAAAAAATACCTCTGTATTATGAATTTATACCCCCCAGAGAATGCCCAAAAATTTCCATTGAATGTTAAATATTTGGTATACTAAATCCCTCCTGACCCCCACTAAACCAATAAGTATTAATATTTCTACCCTATTTTATCCTAATACATATCAAAACAAAGGATAAAATACCATTAGCTTAAAGAAATAACCCTGTATTATGAATTTATACCCCTCTTAGAATACCCAAAAATTTCAATTTGACCTTAAATATAATGAATAATAAATCCCTCCTGACCCCCACTTAATCTTTTAGAAATAAATTTTCTGCCCTATTTTATCCTAGTACACAGCAAAACAAAGGATAAAATACAATTAGCTTAAAGAAATACGCCTGTATTATGAATTTATGCCCCTCTGAGAATGCCCAAAAATTTCCATTGAACGTTAAATATTTGGTATACAAAATCCCTCCTGACCCCCACTAAACCTTTAAGTATTAATATTTCTACCCTATTTTATCCTAATACACATCAAAACAAAGGATAAAATACCATTACCTTAAAGAAATACCCCTGTATTGTGAATTTATACCCTCCTGAGTATACCCAAAAATTCCATTCTGACGTTAAATATTATGAATACTAAATCCCTCCTGACCCCCTCTAAATCTTTAAGTATCAAAATTTCTGCCCTATTTTATCCTAGTACACATTAAAACAAAAGAGTAAACACCATTAGTATAACGAAATACCCCTGTATTATGAATTTATACCCCCCAGAGAATGCCCAAAAATTTCCATTGAACATTAAATATTTGGTATACCAAATCCCTCCTGACCCCCACTAAACCATTAAGTATTAATATTTCTACCCTATTTTATCCTAATACACATCAAAACAAAGGATGAAATACCATTAGCTTAAAGAAATACCCCTGTATTATGAATTTATACCCCTCTGAGAATACCCAAAAATTTCCATTTGACGTTAAATATAATGAATACTAAATCCCTCCTGACCCCCACTAAACCAATAAGTATTGATATTTCTACCCTATTTTATCATAATACACATTAAAACAAAGGATTTAGCAGCATTAGTTCAAAGAAAAAGCCCTGCATTATGAATTTATACCACCCTTAGAATACCCAAAAATTTCAATTTGACGTTAAATATATGACATACTAAATCCCTTTGGAAACCCTCTATATCTGTAAGTGTCAATATTTCTACCCTTAATTAACTTTATACATACTAAAAACAAGGAGATATCACCACTAGTTAAAAGGAATACCCCTGTATTATGAATTTATACCTGCCAAAGTAAACCCATAATTTTGAATTTCCCGCTATTTATATTGTATACTAAATCCCTTTGGACAACCTCTTAATCTATATGCATCAATATTTCCACCCTCATTTATCCTTATATACATTAAAACAAAGATGTAAGGACCCACAGATAACAGGAGAATCATTGTATTATCAATTTATACCCCCCTGAGTATACCAAGAAATTTCAATTTGACATTAAATATAAGGCATACTAAATCCCTTCAGAAACCCTCTAATCTCTGAATATCAATATTTCAGCCCTTATTCACCATAATACACATGAAAACAAAGGAATTAAGACCCTTAGTTAAAAAATTACCCCTTTGCTATTAATTTATACCCACCTAAGTGAACCTATAATTTTCAATTTACTGGAAATAATATAGTATACTGAATCCATTCTGACCCCCACTAAATCTCTAAGTATGAACAATTCAACCTTAATTTATCCTAATACACATTAAAATGAAGGAATAAGGACCACTAGATCAAAGTATTTCCTCTTAATTATGAATTTATACCCCCCTCGTTATACCAATAAATTTCAATTTGACGTTAAATATTTTGCATATTAAGACCCTTTGGAAACCCTCAAAATCTCAAAGTATCAATAGTTCAACCCTTTTTTATCCTAACAAACATCAAAACAAAGTAATTAGAACACTTATTTAAAGGAATTACCCCTCTGTTTTTAATTTATACCAATCTGAGTATTCCCATAAATTTCAATTTGAAGTTAAATATTTGGCATACTAAATCCCTTCAGAAACCCTCTAATCTCTGACTATCAATATTTCAGCCCTTATTTACCCTAATACACATGAAAACAAAGGAATTAGGACCCTTAGTTAAAAAAATTACCCCTCTGCTATGAATTTATACCCACCTAAGAGAACCTATAATTTTCAATTTACCGAAAATAATATGGTATACTAAATCCATTATGACCCCCACTTAATCTATAAGTATGAACAATTCAACCCTAATTTATCCTAATACACATTATAACAAAGGAATAAGAACCACTAGATCAAAGGATTACCTCTTAATTATGAATTTATACCCCCCTAAGTGAACCAAGTAATTTCAATTTGACGTTAAATATAGTGCAAACTAAATCCCCTCTGACACCCTCTAAATCATTAAGTATGAATATTTTAACACTAATCTATCCTAATATACATTAAAGCAAAGAAATAACCACATAAGTTTAAAGTATCACCCCTTTTTTGAGAATTCGGAGCCCCTTAAGTGTTACCATAATGTTAAATAAACGTTAAAGATATGGTAGCGACATCTTTGAAATTGTCGATCATGATCATTATCCTTATGTTAATTCAAGTATTTCGACATCCTGTCAATGCGATAACCCTTAAAAGTTAACGGTATTGACTTAACTTTAACGATTTTGATCCGCTCAAAAAATTTACCCTATCAGTGATGATGAGGAAAAAAGTGACAAAAACAGGGTCACGGTACTCCGAAGTTATCTATTATTTTGAAAATCTTTACGTTATTTCAAGTTTTTCGACATCAGATCAATGCGATAATCCTAAATAGTTAACGATATAATCTTGATTTGAATGATTTATATCCGTTCAACAATTTTCACTTTCCCCCACTTTTCAAGAGATTAAGTTACGAGGCACAGGACCAAGCCCGTGGTTAGACATGTCGTCGAGATCTGGGCCGCTATGGGGAATCTTGGATATTTTGACGCGGAATATGGTCTCGCGACATGAAATAAAGTGGATTACATAAAAAAGTAACCGATACAATCATATTTTAGATCTATTTTGACGCTTTTTTGATTTCCATTTGGACTTAGAAATTTTGACCGAAAATGCAAATTACAAGAGAGCACAGGGTAAACCGTACAAAATAGGATCCTTCTTTGCATATATCTGAGATATATCCACCGAAACATGATAATTTCTCCCCATGAGTTCAGAATATAGGAATAAATAAAAAAATAACAGCCGAAAAGGGATGTTTTTAGTGGAAAAATAGAGATTTTAGGGGGTCTCAAGGTCATTAACATAAGATAGGTTAAATGTTTGCATATATTTAAGATACATGTGATAAAACATAATGATTAATGCAAAAAAGTATGCAAACCCTGCATAAATAAAAGAATTAGAGCCAAAAAAGGACAAATTGACCATTGAGTTACCAAAAATGTGCCAGATTGTAAGTTACAATACTCTTTAATTAGATGTCCCAGGTGAGCTAAAAGTGACTAAGGTTAATGAATATTGTCCAAAGTATCATTAGTAACCAATTGTTTTCCAATTACAGCATTAGAAATGCTAACCCCAGCATTGGACCATTTACTATATAACATGATTAAAAAAATTAAGTTACAAAGCACACTTTTTAGAAGTAGTTCTCTGACGTTATTTCCGGTGATTTCTGTACCAAGTCTAGCTAAAGTATACAACTCATTAAAATCTTGCTAATTATACCTGAAAATAACTATTAGAACCAAAAAATAAGCTAACCACAGGTGGTTGAAAAGTGTGCTTTTGTAACTTAATCCCAGAAATCGAAAATTTTGAAAAATGCGATATTTTCCCAAAAAACCGATTTTTGAGCAGGAATAAAAGCATAACAGTGTTCTTTATCTAAATTCCAATATTTCCACCAAGTTTGAATGCTCTACGACGATAAATAAGAAAAGTGTTGAGGAAGACTGAATTTTTTGCACCATAGTGAAGATGATCTGGAGATTTGTATACCCCACCAGACCTAAATTTTTTCCTGAATTTTGACAGCTTTTTTACTTTTAGGGGGTTAGGTGGGGGTTTGAATCCATCTTAAAAAACAGAGAGCTAACCCCAATTGGCCACCCAGAACGTTTCTAACCCCCTGTAAATAAAGGACCAAAATGAAAAGTGTGATTTGTAACTTAAAAAATTTTTGAGTTCCAAATTGTTTGACTTCCAATAGGGGGTTAGAGGACTTTTTCATTTTAGATTGTAGTTTTGACCTATATAAACAATCTAAAACAAACAGGTCCTCTAACCCCGGGGTTTTAAGCCCTAACCCCAGCCTTTGAAAGATTAAGTTACAAAAAGTGTACCGCCGACGCTAATTAGGGTTAGGGTTAGGGTTAGGGTTAGGGTTAGGGTTAGGGTTAGGGTTAGGGTTAGGGTTAGGGTTAGGGTTAGGGTTAGGGTTAGGGTTAGGGTTAGGGTTAGGGTTAGGTGGTTAGGGTTAGGGTTAGGGTTAGGGTTAGGGTTAGGGTTAGGGTTAGGGTTAGGGTTAGGGTTAGGGTTAGGGTTAGGGTTAGGGTTAGGGTTAGGGTTAGGGTTAGGGTTAGGGTTAGGGTTAGGGTTAGGGTTAGGGTTAGGGTTAGGGTTAGGGTTAGGGTTAGGGTTAGGGTTAGGGTTAGGGTTAGGGTTAGGGTTAGGGTTAGGGTTAGGGTTAGGGTTAGGGTTAGGGTTAGGGTTAGGGTTAGGGTTAGGGTTAGGGTTAGGGTTAGGGTTAGGGTTAGGGTTAGGGTTAGGGTTAGGGTTAGGGTTAGGGTTAGGGTTAGGGTTAGGGTTAGGGTTAGGGTTAGGGTTAGGGTTAGGGTTAGGGTTAGGGTTAGGTTAGGGTTAGGGTTAGGGTTAGGGTTAGGGTTAGGGTTAGGGTTAGGGTTAGGGTTAGGGTTAGGGTTAGGGTTAGGGTTAGGGTTAGGGTTAGGGTTAGGGTTAGGGTTAGGGTTAGGGTTAGGGTTAGGGTTAGGGTTAGGGTTAGGGTTAGGGTTAGGGTTAGGGTTAGGGTTAGGGTTAGGGTTAGGGTTAGGGTTAGGGTTAGGGTTAGGGTTAGGGTTAGGGTTAGGGTTAGGGTTAGGGTTAGGGTTAGGGTTAGGGTTAGGGTTAGGGTTAGGGTTAGGGTTAGGGTTAGGGTTAGGGTTAGGGTTAGGGTTAGGGTTAGGGTTAGGGTTAGGGTTAGGGTTAGGGTTAGGGTTAGGGTTAGGGTTAGGGTTAGGGTTAGGGTTAGGGTTAGGGTTAGGGTTAGGGTTAGGGTTAGGGTTAGGGTTAGGGTTAGGGTTAGGTTAGGGTTAGGGTTAGGGTTAGGGGTTAGGGTTAGGGTTAGGGTTAGGGTTAGGGTTAGGGTTAGGGTTAGGGTTAGGGTTAGGGTTAGGGTTAGGGTTAGGGTTAGGGTTAGGGTTAGGGTTAGGGTTAGGGTTAGGGTTAGGGTTAGGGTTAGGGTTAGGGTTAGGGTTAGGGTTAGGGTTAGGGTTAGGGTTAGGGTTAGGGTTAGGGTTAGGGTTAGGGTTAGGGTTAGGTTAGGGTTAGGGTTAGGGTTAGGGTTAGGGTTAGGGTTAGGGTTAGGGTTAGGGTTAGGGTTAGGGTTAGGGTTAGGGTTAGGGTTAGGGTTAGGGTTAGGGTTAGGGTTAGGGTTAGGGTTAGGGTTAGGGTTAGGGTTAGGGTTAGGGTTAGGGTTAGGGTTAGGGTTAGGGTTAGGGTTAGGGTTAGGGTTAGGGTTAGGGTTAGGGTTAGGGTTAGGGTTAGGGTTAGGGTTAGGGTTAGGGTTAGGGTTAGGGTTAGGGTTAGGGTTAGGGTTAGGGTTAGGGTTAGGGTTAGGGTTAGGGTTAGGGTTAGGGTTAGGGTTAGGGTTAGGGTTAGGGTTAGGGTTAGGGTTAGGGTTAGGGTTAGGGTTAGGGTTAGGGTTAGGGTTAGGGTTAGGGTTAGGGTTAGGGTTAGGGTTAGGGTTAGGGTTAGGGTTAGGGTTAGGGTTAGGGTTAGGGTTAGGGTTAGGGTTAGGGTTAGGGTTAGGGTTAGGGTTAGGGTTAGGGTTAGGTTAGGGTTAGGGTTAGGGTTAGGGTTAGGGTTAGGGTTAGGGTTAGGTTAGGGTTAGGGTTAGGGTTAGGTTAGGGTTAGGGTTAGGGTTAGGGTTAGGGTTAGGGTTAGGGTTAGGGTTAGGGTTAGGGTTAGGGTTAGGGTTAGGGTTAGGGTTAGGGTTAGGGTTAGGGTTAGGGTTAGGGTTAGGGTTAGGGTTAGGGTTAGGGTTAGGGTTAGGGTTAGGGTTAGGGTTAGGGTTAGGGTTAGGGTTAGGGTTAGGGTTAGGGTTAGGGTTAGGGTTAGGGTTAGGGTTAGGGTTAGGGTTAGGGTTAGGGTTAGGGTTAGGGTTAGGGTTAGGGTTAGGGTTAGGGTTAGGGTTAGGGTTAGGGTTAGGGTTAGGGTTAGGGTTAGGGTTAGGTAGGGTTAGGGTAGGGTTAGGGTTAGGGTTAGGGTTAGGGTTAGGGTTAGGGTTAGGTTAGGGTTAGGGTTAGGGTTAGGGTTAGGGGAGTGGGTCAAAAAGCACACTTTTTGTAACTTAAAAGCACACTTTTTGTAACTTAAGCCAAAAAAGTGTGCTTTGTAACTTAAAAAAGTGTGCTTTTGTAACTTAAGAGTGTGCTTTGTAACTTATAAAGTGTTAATCGTAACATAAAGTTTCGGGGTTTGCCGACTTTGTCTGTTTTCATTTTTGACCGTTAGCGTATCCTTAAATAACATCGAAAACGGTCTCTAACCCTCTGGGTCCCGTCACAATATCTTCGATAGTCTCTGAGATAGCTAACCCCGGTAGCGACACTTTTGTAACTTAAGGACCATCACAGATCAGATATCCAGAGTCGGGGGGTGAAATTGTTGAACGCTTATAAATCGTTAAAATAAACATTATATCGTTAACTAATGAGGTTTATCGCATTGTCTGGACATCGAAATACTTGAATTTACATAAACGTATTCATGTTGCTGTCTATTTTTGGAGATTTTCTGACCTGAACTAGTCACTTGATGTATTTTATTATTTGATAGGGTGAATTTTTTGAACGAGTCGAAATCGACAAAAACTCGATTAAATTGTTACTCGATTAGTATTGTCGCATTGCCCTGTCATGGAAATACTTGTATTAATGTCAAGATAGTCGTTTTTCTCTATTTTTTTGGAGATGTTTGAACCTGATTGTTATGTATTATCATTGCAGCTCTGACTATGCGGGGCCACTAGGCTATCTGCCCACTTTGCACCAGCTTTCTGTTCCATTATGCCTAGGGAGGGAATTGAACCCTCGTACATAGTCATAGAACTGCATACTACCTACAAACAAACAAGATTTATCTCTGTCTCTCTCTTTCTCTCTCTCAATTAGATTACATAATCACCAATACAGCTGATATGGTGTATTCGAGCACATTTCCTGTTATCAACCAGGAAAAGGAGTGGGTTCAATTCCCACTGTCAACAAAAAATGGTGATACATGCACAATCTTATAAGTATCTTTTGTCAAGCACAACACTTCTTCTTATAGCTATTTGTGACATTTTCTCTAAGAAGCACTTTGAATGTTTTAGAAGCAATTTGTCCTATCATTATGTATACAGTTCTGACTATGTGGGGCCACTAGGCTATCTGCCCGCTTTGCACCAGCTTGTTCCATATGCCTAGGGAGGGAATCGAACCCTCGTACATAGTCATTGAACTGAACTTCTTACAAAGATCTCTCTCTCTCTCTCTATCTCTCTCTTAATTAGATTACATAATCACCAATAAAGCTGATATGGTGTATTCGAGCACATTTCCTGTTACCCCCCAGGAAAAGGAGTGGGTTCAATTCCCACTATCAACAGAAAATAGGTGATACATGTACAATCTAATGGTTAACTTTTATCAAACAAAACACTTGTTCTTATAACTATCCGTGTCATTTTCTCTAAGTAGCACTTTGAATGTTTTAGAAGCAATTAATTCTATCGTTATGTATACAGCTCTGACTATGCGGGGCCACTAGGCTATCTGCCCGCTTTGCACCAGCTTGTTCCATTTTGCCTAGGGAGGGAATTGAACCCTCGTACATAGTCATTGAACTGTACCATTTACAAACAAAGATCTCTCTCTCTCTTTCTCTCTCTCTGAATTAGATTTTGCAATCATCAATAAAGCTGATATGATGTATTTGAGCACATTTTATGTTATCAACCAGGAAAAAGAGTGAATTTAATTCCTACTAGCAATAGAAAAAAAGAATACATGTACAATCTACTGGTTAACTTTTATCAAGCACAACACTTCTTCTATTTGTGACATTTTCTCTAAGAAGCACTTTAAATGTTTTTGAATCAATTTATTCTATCATGATTATAATTACAGCTCTGACTATGCGGGGCCACTAGGCTATCTGCCCGCTTTGCACCAGCTTTCTGTTCCATAATGCCTAGGGAGGGAATCGAACCCTCGTGCATAGTCATGGAACTGTACTACTTAAAAACAAAAAATAAACAGTTTAAAGGTTATTTAGCTGATATTCCTTCAGCATATGGAGAAGACCATCTCAGTAGTGTACATGAAGGGGTGGATACTGAACTTAAAATACATTAAATTTCATCCTGTTTCTACAGGATTAAAAGATAAAAATACCAAAGCAAAGTGATTAAGAATATAGATTTTTAAATGATAAATTCATAACAATGGCTTTCCTACAGGGGGTGTAAGTTCAAAATAATATGATTATCCTCTAAACTAATGGTCATTACTTCTTTGTATCAAGGTAACTTAGGATAAATTAGGATATAAATACTGATCTATTAAGATTAAGGGGGTTTACTTAGCGGTTAACGATACTGATTTTTCAATGATAAAATGAAAATTATGGGTTTTCTGATGGGGTTTGATTTCGAAATAAAGGGATTTTTCCTAAAGGTAAAGGTGTTTATTACTTTGTATTGATGTGATATAGGTTAAATTAGGGAACAAATATTGATCCCAAAAGATTTAGGGAGTTTCTTAAGTGATTAACTATACCGATTTTCAACAAGAAATTGAAAATTATGGATTGTTTTAGGGGGGTATAATTTCTTAATGAAAGAATTTTTCCTGAAACTAATGCTGATTATTTCTTTGTATTTATGTAGTCAAGAAAAAATGAGGGTGTAAGTCTTAATCCCAAACGTTTTTGGGGGTCTACTAAGCATTTAACTATATCCATTTTTGAACGTTAAACTGAAGAATATGGGTTCTTTCCTAGGGATGTAATTTCTTAATTAAATGATTTTTCATTTAACTAATGCTGTTTAATTCTTGGTATTATTGTAATAAAGGATAAATGAGGGTTGAGATAACAATTCTGAAACATTTATGGGGTCTCTCAAGCGTTTAAGTATTACCGTTTGTTAATGCTAAAATAGAAAAAATTGGTTCTTTCTTGGAGTTGATATTTCATAATGAAATGATTTTGCCTAAAACTATTGCTGTTTATTTCTTTGTATTCATGTAATGAAGAATAGATACGCTTGTACGTATTCATAACAAAAGATTTAGGGAGTTTCCTAAATGATTTACTACACTGATTTTTTAACGATAAAATGAAAATTATGGGTTTTCCCTGAAGGATTTATTTCTCAATAAAAGGATTTTTCCTAAAACTAAAGCTGATTATTTCTTTGTATTAATGCACTAAAGGAGAATTGAGGGTGTAAGTCATAATCTCAAAAGTTTTAAGAGGTCTACTAAGCGTTTAACTATATCCATTTTTTAACGTTAAAATGAAGAATATGGGTTCCTTCGTGGGGATGTAATTTCTTAATAAAAAGATTTTTCATTTGACTAATGCTGTTTCCTTCTTTGTATTCATGTAATTAAGGTTATATAAGGGCGTTAGTATTCATACAAAAAGATTTAGGGGGTCTCTTAAGCGTTTAATTATATCAGTTTGTTAACGTTAAAACGAAGAGTATGGGCTCCTTCATGGGGGTGTAATTTCTAAATAAAATGATTTTGCCATAAATTAATGCAATTTATTTCTTTTTATTCATGTAATTAAGGATATATAAGGGTGTTAGCATTCATACCAAAAGATTTAGGGAGTTTCCTTAATGATTTAATATACTGAATTTTTAACGATAAACAGAAAATTATGAGTTTTCTCAGGGGGTGTAATTTCTTTATAACAGGATTTTGCCTAAAGCTAAGGCTAATTATTACTTTGTATTAATGTATTAAAGGACAAATTGGGGTGTAAGTATTAATTTTTAAACATTTATGGAGTCTCTTAAGCGTTTAAGTATATCCATTTGTTAACGTTTAAAATGAATAATATGGGTTCCTTCATGGGGGTGTTATTTTTTAATAAAATGATTTTGCCTAAAACTATTGCTGTTTATTTCTTTGTATTCATGTAATTAAGGATATATAAGGGTGTAAGTATTCATACTAAAAGATTAAGGAGTTTCCTAACTGATTTGCTACACTGATTTTTTAACGATAAAATGAAAATTTTGAGTTTTCTCAGGGGGTGTTTTTTCTCAATAAAAGGATTTTCCCTAAAACTAAAGCTGATTATTTCTTTGCATTAATGCACTAAAGGAGAATTGATGGTGTAAGTCTTAATCCCAAAAGTTTTTGGGGGTCTACTTAGCGTTTAACTATACCTATTTTTGATCGTTAAAATGAAGAATATGGGTTCCTTCCTGAGGATGTCATTTTTTAATAAAGTGATTTTTCATTTAACTGATTTTGTTTATTTCTTCGTATTCATGTAATTAAGGATATATAAGGGTGTTAGCATTCATACCAAAAGATTTAGGGAGTTTCCTTAATGATTTAATATACTGAATTTTTAACGATAAACAGAAAATTATGAGTTTTCTCAGGGGGTGATATTTCTTTATAAAAGGATTTTGCCTAAAGCTAATGCTAATTATTTCTTTGTATTAATGTATTAAAGGATAAATTAGGGTGTAAGTATTAATTTTTAAGCATTTATGGAGTCTCTTAAGCGTTTAAGTATATTCATTTGTTAACGTTAAAATGAATAATATGGGTTCCTTCATGGGGGTGTTATTTCTTAATAAAATGATTTTGCCTAAAACTATTGCTGTTTATTTCTTTGTATTCATGTAATTAAGGATATATAAGGGTGTAGGTATTCATACCAAAAGATTAAGGAGTTTCCTAACTAATTTACTACACTGATTTTTTAATGATAACTAAAAATGAAAATTTTGAGTTTTCTCAGGGGGTGTTATTTCTCAATAAAAGGATTTTTTCTAAAACTAAAGCTGATTATTTCTTTGTATTAATGCACTTAAGGAGAATTGATGGTGTAAGTCTTAATCCCAAAAGTTTTTGGGGGTCTACTTATCGTTTAACTATACCTATTTTTGAACGTTAAAATGAAGAATATGGGTTCCTTCCTGAGGATGTCATTTTTTAATAAAGTGATTTTTCATTTAACTGATTTTGTTTATTTTTTTGTATTCATGTAATTAAGGATATATAAGGGTGTTAGCATTCATACCAAAAGATTTAGGGAGTTTCCTTAATGATTTAATATACTGAATTTTTAACGATAAACAGAAAATTATGAGTTTTCTCAGGGGGTGATATTTCTTTATAAAAGGATTTTGCCTAAAGCTAATGCTAATTATTTCTTTGTATTAATTATTAAAGGATAAATTAGGGTGTAAGTATTAATTTTTAAACATTTATGGAGTCTCTTAAGCGTTTAAGTATATCCATTTGTTAACCTTAAAATGAATAATATGGGTTCCTTCATGGGGGTGATATTTCTTTAAAAAAATGATTTTGCCTAAAACAATTGCTGTTTATTTCTTTGTATTCATGTAATTAAGGATATATAAGGGTGTAAGTATTCATACCAAAAGATTAAGGAGTTTCCTAACTGATTTACTACACTGATTTTTTAACGATAAAATGAAAATTTTGAGTTTTCTCAGGGGGTGTTATTTCTCAATAAAAGTATTTTTTCTAAAACTAAAGCTGATTATTTCTTTGTATTAATGCACTAAAGAAGAATTGATGGTGTAAGTCTTAATCCCAAAAGTTTTTGGGGGTCTACTTATCGTTTAACTATAGCTATTTTTGAACGTTAAAATGAAGAATATGGGTTCCTTCCTGAGGATGTCATTTTTTAATAAAGTGATTTTTCATTTAACTGATTTTGTTTATTTCTTCGTATTCATGTAATTAAGGATATATAAGGGTGTTAGCATTCATACCAAAAGATTTAGGGAGTTTCCTTAATGATTTAATATACTGAATTTTTAACGATAAACAGAAAATTATGAGTTTTCTTAGGGGGTGATATTTCTTTATAACAGGATTTTGCCTAAAGCTAATGCTAATTATTTCTTTGTATTAATGTATTAAAGGATAAATTAGGGTGTAAGTATTAATTTTTAAACATTTATGAAGTCTCTTAAGTGTTTAAGTATATCCATTTGTTAACGTTAAAATGAATAATATGGGTTCCTTCATGGGGGTGTTATTTCTTAATAAAATGATTTTGCCTAAAACTATTGCTGTTTATTTCTTTGTATTCATGTAATTAAGGATATATAAGGGTGTAGGTATTCCTACCAAAAGATTAAGGAGTTTCCTAACTGATTTACTACACTGATTTTTCAACGATAAAATGAAAAATTTGAGTTTTCTCAGGGGGTGTTATTTCTCAATAAAAGGATTTTTCCTAAAACTAAAGCTGATTATTTCTTTGTTTTAATGCACTAAAGGAGAATTGATGGTGTAAGTCTTAATCCCAAAAGTTTTTGGGGGTCTACTTAGCGTTTAACTATACCTATTTTTGAACGTTAAAATGAAGAATATGGGTTCCTTCCTGAGGATGTCATTTTTTAATAAAGTGATTTTTCATTTAACTGATTTTGTTTATTTCTTCGTATTCATGTAATCAAGGATAAATAAGGGTGTAAGTATTCATATCAAAAGATTTAGGGAGTTTCCAAACTAATTAAGTCTACTGATTTTTTTAACGATAAACAGAATATTTTGAGTTTTCTCAGGGGGTGTAATTTTTTTTATAAAAGAATTTTATCTGAAACTAATGCTAATGATTTCTTTGTATTAATGTATCAAAGGAGAAATACGGGTGTTATTATTGATCCCAAAAGTTTTAGGGGGCTTCCGGAGCATTTAACTATATCCCTATTTTAACATTAAAATGAAGAATATTGGTTTCTTTCCAGGGATGTAATTTCTTTATAGAAATATTTGTCCTTAAATTAACACCGATTATTTCTTTGTAAGAATGTATTAACGGATAAATATGGGTGCAAATATTGATCCGAAAAGATTTCGAGGGTTTTCTTAGTGTTTTATTTTACTGATTTGTTCACGTTAAACCGAAATTATTCAGCTCCTTGATGGGGGTATAATTTTATAATAAAAGGAGTTTACTTGCACTTATGGAGATTATTTCTGTGTATTGATATCATTAAAGATAAATAAGGGTACAATCATTGATTACAAAAGACTTAATGTTCAACATTTTTTGTAAATGTCTCACATACACACTTTTCTGTATATTCGTTCGTCATTGTATGAAGTTTACAACATTATTCTGAATAGTATATTTCATCGATAACACTTAAAAGAAACTATTATAACAGTTTAAGATGTGTAACTACATTTAGTTTAAACGCTTGACACCCAACATGTATTGTACACAATGTACATATAACATTCGTCAATTATATGTTGTAAATAAACAACTACGGGATCAACAGTTGACAAAACAATCAAGTACAGTATAAAGAACAATTATTAACACTTATTTTATGCAAACCTACCTTGCATTAGTCTGATTTAATCCAAAAACACAAGTATAATCCAAGTCACCTTGAAATCATTTTGTCACAAATTTTTTTTTCAACACCGAGCCCGATCGAATCTCGAACCCGATAATTTCCGGCTAGTGTTTTGGGCCTTTTTCTCTGTTGTAATTGGTGTAGAATAAGACTGAAATAGAACAAGAATATTTGATTTATTTCCAGTAACTCTTATTGCCATAATCACAAGAATTTATGGTCCCTACAAAAAAAGTGTTACTTGTAACTTAATCCAATATTTTGGTCCTCTAAACCCCAGAGATTTATTTTAAGGAAATTCATGAAATATTGCATCAAATGGACATTTTCTTCATGATTTATTGTTTATTGTAAAGTTCTTAAGAGATTATAACTAAAATATTTCACAGTTAAAGCCTCTGAAAAAAATTGGACCCCCTCGAGTAAGCCCATATTTCTCTACTTTTGGTCAAATAAAGCACATACTGTAGGGGGTCTAAATTTGTAATGCTCCTTGTAAATATTAATTTCTGCCTGATTTATTCTTTAATTACATGTATTCAAGAGAA
>NW_026441603.1:16212-28712 GCF_025612915.1 Magallana angulata
CCCTTAAACTTCCGGGTTGGGGAAGGGTTGGTGGATATTTCATGTGACCTACCTCTGTACAACATTATCCCCGAATATCAAGGTCTGGGATTAGATTTTAGATGATAAACCCGGGATGACCCTAAAAATCAGGGTTAGCTCGGGGTTAGCCCTTAAACTTCCGGGTTGGGGAAGGGTTGGTGGATATTTCATGTGACCTACCTCTGTACAACATTATCCCCGAATATCAAGGTCTGGGATTAGATTTTAGATGATAAACCCGGGATGACCCTAAAAATCAGGGTTAGCTCGGGGTTAGCCCTGAAACTTCCGGGTTGGGGAAGGGTTGGTGGATATTTCATGTGACCTACCTCTGTACAACATTATCCCCGAATATCAAGGTCTGGGATTAGATTTTAGATGATAAACCCGGGATGACCCTAAAAATCAGGGTTAGCTCGGGGTTAGCCCTTAAACTTCCGGGTTGGGGAAGGGTTGGTGGATATTTCATGTGACCTACCTCTGTACAACATTATCCCCGAATATCAAGGTCTGGGATTAGATTTTAGATGATAAACCCGGGATGACCCTAAAAATCAGGGTTAGCTCGGGGTTAGCCCTGAAACTTCCGGGTTGGGGAAGGGTTGGTGGATATTTCATGTGACCTACCTCTGTACAACATTATCCCCGAATATCAAGGTCTGGGATTAGATTTTAGATGATAAACCCGGGATGACCCTAAAAATCAGGGTTAGCTCGGGGTTAGCCCTTAAACTTCCGGGTTGGGGAAGGGTTGGTGGATATTTCATGTGACCTACCTCTGTACAACATTATCCCCGAATATCAAGGTCTGGGATTAGATTTTAGATGATAAACCCGGGATGACCCTAAAAATCAGGGTTAGCTCGGGGTTAGCCCTTAAACTTCCGGGTTGGGGAAGGGTTGGTGGATATTTCATGTGACCTACCTCTGTACAACATTATCCCCGAATATCAAGGTCTGGGATTAGATTTTAGATGATAAACCCGGGATGACCCTAAAAATCAGGGTTAGCTCGGGGTTAGCCCTTAAACTTCCGGGTTGGGGAAGGGTTGGTGGATATTTCATGTGACCTACCTCTGTACAACATTATCCCCGAATATCAAGGTCTGGGATTAGATTTTAGATGATAAACCCGGGATGACCCTAAAAATCAGGGTTTGCTCGGGGTTAGCCCTTAAACTTCCGGGTTGGGGAAGGGTTGGTGGATATTTCATGTGACCTACCTCTGTACAACATTATCCCCGAATATCAAGGTTTGGGATTAGGGTTAGGGTTAGGGTTAGGGTTAGGGTTAGGGTTAGGGTTAGGGTTGGGGTTGGGGTTGGGGTTAGGGTTAGGGTTAGGGTTAGGGTTAGGGTTAGGGTTAGGTTAGGGTTAGGGTTAGGGTTAGGGTTAGGGTTAGGGTTAGGGTTAGGGTTAGGGTTAGGGGTTAGGGTTAGGGTTAGGGTTAGGGTTAGGGTTAGGGTTAGGGTAAAGGCATATTTACGAAATCATTTGCTGTATCAACTCGTCAATGTCACCGAATTGTCACGTGGTCTGTGAAGGGCGGAGTTAAAGCTGCATTGATACATATATATAGTGATTATTGTTTAGGTTAAATTTCTTTATCAGCCATTTTACCTCACATTTAAACCTGAAACCATAAACTTGTTGTTGAACCCTGTATGGGGGTTAAGTTTTGAACTTATACTTCAGTAGAAGCTCTTTTAAGACGAAACAAAATTCATTTAATGTTCCGGTTTGCATTAAAATTTACAAATATCAATTATTGTAAATGACGAAATGAACTCTTCTTAAAACTCCCACAATAGATGTTAAGCTGTAATGTTTGATGTAAAAGGTTAAGGTTAAAAGATGAACCTTAAATGTCTTATTGAGTTTTCTAGGTATTAGTAAAGTTGTGTAAAGTCAACACAACAGACATAACCGCAAGTTTTCAATTTTACTTCTGATTCCCAGGAACCTAACATTAGGGGCCTACATATTGCAAATCAATTTCAACAAGAGTCCCCCCTCTAACTAATGATAATCATTAAAACTCATTTCATGAATATTAACAACACATATAAGCCTTCAAGTATAGCAACTCTCAATTATTACAAACATTTTGACGGGTACTTCCCCCCCCCCCCCCCCCCCAAACTGTCCCTTGCTGCCAAAAGGTTCTTCGATTTCAACTGATTGTCTATGATTAAGATTACTGTAATATAAGCAAAATATTCCAAAAGATTTTGAAGGTTTCCTTGCTGATTAACCATACTGATAATTTAACGAGAAACAGAAAGTTATGGGCTCCTTCATTGGGGTGGAACTTTTAAACAAAAGCATTTATCATTTAACTAATGCTGTCTTTTTCTTTGTATTGATGTAATAAAAGATGAATTGGGATGTGAGGGTAAATTCCAAAAGATTTAGAATGTTTTCTTTGTGATTAACCATACTGATAATTAAATGAGAAACAGAAAATCATGGGTTCTGTCATTGGGGTGGAATTTTAAACAAAAGCATTTATCATTTAACTAATGCTGTTTATTTCTTTGTATTGATGTAATAAAAGATAGATTAGGCTGCAAATATTAACACAAAAAGACTTAGTAGGTTTCCTATGTGATTAAATTGTACTGACATTTCAACGCGAAGCCGAAAACCATGGGTTCCCTCATGGAGGTTGAAATTCAAATTAAAAGCACTTTTCTTTTACATTTTTCTGGTTATTTTCTTGTATTGATGTAATAAAAGATAAAAAAAGGGTGCCAGGAAAAATTCAAAAAAGATTTAGAATGTTTTCTTTGTGATTAACCATACTAATAATTAAATGAGAAACAGAAAATCATGGGTTCTGTCATTGGGGGTGGAATTTTTAAACAAAAGCATTTATCATTTAACAAATGCTGTTTATTTCTTTGTATTGATGTAATAAAAGATAGATTGGGCTGCAAATATTAACACAAAAAGACTTAGTAGGTTTCCTATGTGATTAAATTGTACTGACATTTCATTGCGAAGCCGAAAACCATGGGTTCCCTCATGGAGGTTGAAATTCAAATTAAAAGCACTTTTCTTTTACATTTTACTGGTTATTTTCTTGTATTGATGTAATAAAAGATAAAAAAGGGTGCCAGGAAAAATTCAAAAAAGATTTAGGAGTTTTTCTTGGTGATTAACCATTCTGATAATTTAATGAGAAACAGAAAATCATGGGTTCTGTCATTGGGGTGGAATTTTTGAACAAAAGCATTTATCATTTCACTAATGCTGTTTATTTCTTTGTATTGATGTAATAAAAGATAGATTAGGCTGCAAATATTAACACAAAAAGACTAATTAGATGTCCTGTGTGATTAACTGTACTGACATTTCAACGCGAAGCTGAAAACCGTGGGTTCCATCATGGAGGTTTAAATTCAAGTTAAAAGCACTTTTGTTTTAAATTTTACTGGTTATTTTCTTGTATTGATGTAATAAAAGATAAAAAAGGGTGCCAGGAAAAATTTAAAAAAGATTTAGGAGTTTTTCTTGGTGATTAACCATACTGATAATTTAATGAGAAACAGAAAATCATGGGTTCTGTCATTGGGGTGGAATTTTTGAACAAAAGCATTTATCATTTAACTAATGCTGTTTATTTCTTTGTATTGATGTAATAAAAGATAGATTAGGCTGCAAATATTAACACAGAAAGACTTCGTAGGTTTCCTATGTGATTAAGTTATACTGACATTTCAACGCGAAGCCGAAAACCATGGGTTCCCTCATGAAGGTTTAAATTCAAGTTAAAAGCACTTTTCTTTTAAATTTTACTGGTTATTTCCTTCTATTGATGTAATAAAAGATAAAAAGGCTGCCAGGAAAAATTCAAAAAAGATTTAGGAGTTTTTCTTGGTGATTAACCATACTGATAATTTAATGAGAAACAGAAAATCATGGGTTCTGTCATTGGGGTGGAATTTTTGAACAAAAGCATTTATCATTTAACTAATGCTGTTTATTTCTTTGTATTGATGTAATAAAAGATAGATTAGGCTGCAAATATTAACACAAAAGGACTAATTAGATGTCCTGTGTGATTAACTGTACTGACATTTCAACGCGAAGCTGAAAACCATGGGTTCCCTCATGGAGATTTAAATTCAAGTTAAAAGCACTTTTCTTTTAAGTTTTACTGGTTATTTTCTTGTATTGATGTAATAAAAGATAAAAAAGGGTGCCAGGATAAATTCAAAAAAGATTTAGGTGTTTTTCTTAGTGACTCACTATATTAATTTTCTCTGTATGAACTGAAAATTATGAGCTCTTTTCCGAGCTTCAACTTCTGAATAAAATGATTTCTCACTTAATTAATGCTGATATTTCCCTTGTATTCATTTTATAACAGGTAGTTTAGGGTGCAAATATTAATCAAAGCAGGTTTAGGGTTAAGGTTAGGTTTAGGTTTGAGTTAAGGGTTAGGGTTAGGGTTAGGGTAAGTTTTTCGGTTAAATTGAAGTAGGGTAAAGGCATATTTACGAAATCATTTGCTGTATCAACTCGTCAATGTCACCGAATTGTCACGTGGTCTGTGAAGGGCGGAGTTGAAGCTGGATTGATACATATATATAGTGATTGTTGTTTAGGGTTAGGGTTAGGGTTAGGGTTAGGGTTAGGGGTTAGGGTTAGGGTTAGGGTTAGGGTTAGGGTTAGGGTTAGGGTTAAGGCATATTTACGAAATCATTTGCTGTATCAACTCGTCAGGGTTAGGGTTAGGGTTAGGGTTAAGGGTTAGGGTTAGGGTTAGGGTTAGGGTTAGGGTTGGGTTGGGGTTAGGGTTAGGGTTAGGGTTAGGGTTGGGTTGGGGTTAGGGTTAGGGTTAGGGTTAGGGTTAGGGTTAGGGTTAGGGTTAGGGGTTAGGGTTAGGGTTAGGGTTAGGGTTAGGGTTAGGGTTGGGTTGGGTTAGGGTTAGGGTTAGGGTTAGGGTGGGTTAGGGTTAGGGTTAGGGTTAGGGTTAGGGTTAGGGTTAGAGGTTAGGGTTAGGGTTAGGGTTAGGGTTAGGGGTTGGGTTAGGGTTAGGGTTAGGGTTAGGGTTAGGGTTAGGGGAGTGGGTCAAAAAGCACACTTTTTGTAACTTAAAAGCACACTTTTTGTAACTTAAGCCAAAAAAGTGTGCTTTGTAACTTAAAAAAGTGTGCTTTTGTAACTTAAGAGTGTGCTTTGTAACTTATAAAGTGTTAATTGTAACATAAAGTTTCGGGGTTTGCCGACTTTGCCTGTTTTCATTTTTGACCGTTAGCGTATCCTTAAATAACATCGAAAACGGTCTCTAACCCTCTGGGTCCCGTCGCAATATCTTCGATAGTCTCTGAGATAGCTAACCCCGGTAGCGACACTTTTGTAACTTAAGGACCATCACGGATCAGATATCCAGAGTCGGGGGGTGAAATTGTTGAACGCTTATAAATCGTTAAAATAAACATTATATTGTTAACTAATGAGGTTAATCGCATTGTCTGGACATCGAAATACTTGAATTTACATAAACGTATTCATGTTGCTGTCTCGTTTTGGAGATTTTCTGACCCGAACTAGTCACTTGATGTATTTTATTATTTAATAGGGTGAATTTTTTGAACGAGTCGAAATCGACAAAAACTCGATTAAATTGTTACTCGATTAGTATTGTCGCATTGCCCTGTCATAGAAATACTTGAATTAATGTCAAGATAGTCGTTTTTCTCTATTATTTTGGAGATGTTTGAACCTGATTGTTATGTATTATCTATGCAGCTCTGACTATGCGGGGCCACTAGGCTATCTGCCCACTTTGCACCAGCTTTCTGTTCCATTATGCCTAGGGAGGGAATTGAACCCTCGTACATAGTCATAGAACTGCATACTACCTACAAAAAAAACAAGATTTATCTCTGTCTCTCTCTTTCCCTCTCTCAGTTAGATTACATAATCACCAATACAGCTGATATGGTGTATTCGAGCACATTTCCTGTTATCAACCAGGAAAAGGAGTGGGTTCAATTCCCACTGTCAACAAAAAATGGTGATACATGCACAATCTTATAAGTATCTTTTGTCAAGCACAACACTTCTTCTTATAGCTATTTGTTACATTTTCTCTAAGAAGAACTTTGAATGTTTTAGAAGCAATTTGTCCTATCATTATGTATACAGCTCTGACTATGTGGGGCCACTAGGCTATCTGCCCGCTTTGCACCAGCTTTTTCCATATGCCTAGGGAGGGAATCGAACCCTCGTACATAGTCATTGAACTGAACTACTTACAAAGATCTCTCTCTCTCTCTCTATCTCTCTCTTAATTAGATTATATAATCACCAATAAAGCTGATATGGTGTATTCGAGCACATTTCCTGTTACCCCCCAGGAAAAGGAGTGGGTTCAATTCCCACTATCAACAGAAAATAGGTGATACATGTACAATCTAATGGTTAACTTTTATCAAACAAAACACTTGTTCTTATAGCTATCTGTGTCATTTTCTCTAAGTAGCACTTTGAATGTTTTAGAAGCAATAAATTCTATTGTTATGTATACAGCTCTGATTATGTGGGGCCACTAGGCTATCTGCCCGCTTTGCACCAGCTTGTTCCATTATGCCTAGGGAGGGAATCGAACCCTCGTACATAGTCATTGAACTGTACCATTTACAAACAAAGATCTCTCTCTCTCTCTCTGAATTAGATTTTGTAATCATCAATAAAGCTGATATGATGTATTTGAGCACATTTTATGTTATCAACCAGGACAAGGAGTGGGTTTAATTCCTACTATCAACAGAAAAAAAGAATACATGTACAATCTAATGGTTAACTTTTATCAAGCTCAACACTTCTTATATTTGTGACATTTTCTCTAAGAAGCACTTTAAATGTTTTTGAATCAATTTATTCTATCATGATTATAATTACAGCTCTGACTATGCGGGGCCACTAGGCTATCTGCCCGCTTTGCACCAGCTTTCTGTTCCATAATGCCTAGGGAGGGAATCGAACCCTCGTGCATAGTCATGGAACTGTACTACTTAAAAACAAAAAAATAAACGGTTTAAAGGTTATTTAGCTGATAATCCTTCAGCATATGGAGAAGACCATCTCAGTAGTGTACATGAAGGGGTGGATACTGAACTTATGCTAAATGCATTAAATTTCATCCTGTTTCTACTTTCAGGTAACTGTACTCAAGATATAAATCAAGATAAAAGAGGATTAAAAGATAAAAATGCCAAAGCAAAGTGATTAAGAATATAGATTTTTAAATGATAAATTCAAAACAATGGCTTTCCTACAGGGGGTGTAAGTTCAAAATAATACGATCATCCTCTAAACTAATGGTCATTACTTCTTTGTATCAATGTAACTTAGGATAAATTAGGATATAAATACTGATCTATTAAGATTAAGGGGGTTTACTTAGTGGTTAACGACACTAATTTTTCAATGATAAAATGAAAATTTTGGGTTTTCTGATGGGGGTTTGATTTCAAAATAAAGGGATTTTTCCTAAAGGAAAGGTGTTTATTACTTTGTATTGATGTGATATAGGATAAATTAGGGAACAAATATTGATCCCAAAAGATTTAGGGAGTTTCTTAAGTGATTAACTATACCAATTTTCAACAATAAATTGAAAATTATGGATTGTTTTAGGGGGGTATAATTTCTTAATGAAAGAATTTTTCCTGAAAATAATGCTGATTATTTCTTTGTATTTATGTAGTCAAGAAGAAATGAGGGTGTAAGTCTTAATCCCAAACGTTTTTGGGGGTCTACTAAGCGTTTAACTATATCCATTTTTGAACGTTAAACTGAAGAATATGGGTTCTTTCCTATGGATGTAATTTCTTAATTAAATGATTTTTCATTTAACTAATGCTGTTTAATTCTTGGTATTATTGTAATAAAGGATAAATGAGGGTTGAGGTAACAATTCTGAAACATTTATGGGGTCTCTCAAGCGTTTAAGTATTACCGTTTGTTAATGCTAAAATAGAAAAAAATGGTTCTTTCTTGGAGTTGATATTTCATAATGAAATAATTTTGCCTAAAACTATTGCTGTTTATTTCTTTGTATTCATGTAATGAAGAATAAATACGCTTGTAGGTATTCATAACAAAAGATTTAGGGAGTTTCTTAAATGATTTACTACACTGATTTTTTAACGATAAAATGAAAATTATGGGTTTTCCCTGAAGGATTTATTTCTCAATAAAAGGATTTTTCCTGACACTTAAGCTGATTATTTCTTTGTATTAATGCACTAAAGGAGAATTGAGGGTGTAAGTCATAATCTCAAAAGTTTTAAAAGGTCTACTAAGCGTTTAACTATATCCATTTTTTAACGTTAAAATGAAGAATATGGGTTCCTTCGTGGGGATGTAATTTCTTAATAAAAAGATTTTTCATTTGACTAATGCTGTTTACTTCTTTGTATTCATGTAATTAAGGTTATATAAAGGCGTTAGTATTCATATAAAAAGATTTAGGGAGTCTCTTAAGCGTTTAATTATATCAGTTTGTTAACGTTAAAATGAAGAATATGGGCTCCTTCATGGGGGTGTAATTTCTAAATAAAAATTTTTTGCCATAAATTAATGCAATTTATTTCTTTGTATTCATGTAATTAAGGATATATAAGGGTGTTAGCATTCATACCAAAAGATTTAGGGAGTTTCCTTAATGATTTAATATACTGAATTTTTAACGATAAACAGAAAATTATGAGTTTTCTCAGGGGGTGTAATTTCTTTATAAAAGGATTTTGCCTAAAGCTAATGCTAATTATTTCTTTGTATTAATGTATTAAAGGATAAATTAGGGTGTAAGTATTAATTTTTAAACATTTATGGAGTCTCTTAAGCGTTTAAGTATATCCATTTGTTAACGTTAAAATAAATAATATGGGTTCCTTCATGGGGGTGTTATTTCTTAATAAAATGATTTTGCCTAAAACTATTGCTGTTTATTTCTTTGTATTCATGTAATTAAGGATATATAAGGGTGTAAGTATTCATACCAAAAGATTAAGGAGTTTCCTAACTGATTTACTACACTGATTTTCTAACGATAAATGAAAATTTTGAGTTTTCTCAGGGGGTGTTATTTCTCAATCAAAGGATTTTTCCTAAAACTAAAGCTGATTATTTCTTTATATTAATGCACTAAAGGAGAATTGATGGTGTAAGTCTTAATCCCAAAAGTATTTGGGGGTCTACTTAGCGTTTAACTATACCTATTTTTGAACGTTAAAATGAAGAATATGGGTTCCTTCCTGAGGATGTCATTTTTTAATAAAGTGATTTTTCATTTAACTGATTTTGTTTATTTCTTTGTATTCATGTAATTAAGGATATATAAGGGTGTTAGCATTCATACCAAAAGATTTAGGGAGTTTCCTTAATGATTTAATATACTGAATTTTTAACGATTAACAGAAAATTATGAGTTTTCTCAGGGGGTGTAATTTCTTTATAAAAGGATTTTGCCTAAAGCTAATGCTAATTATTTCTTTGTATTAATGTATTAAAGGATAAATTAGGGTGTAAGTATTAATTTTTAAACATTTATGGAGTCTCTTAAGCGTTTAAGTATATCCATTTGTTAACGTTAAAATAAATAATATGGGTTCCTTCATGGGGGTGTTATTTCTTAATAAAATGATTTTGCCTAAAACTATTGCTGTTTATTTCTTTGTATTCATGTAATTAAGGATATATAAGGGTGTATGTATTCATACCAAAATATTAAGGAGTTTCCTAACTGATTTACTACGATAAAATGAAAATTTTGAGTTTTCTCAGGGGGTGTTATTTCTCAATAAAAGGATTTTTCCTAAAACTAAAGCTGATTATTTCTTTATATTAATGCACTAAAGGAGAATTGATGGTGTAAGTCTTAATCCCAAAAGTTTTTGGGGGTCTTCTTAGCGTTTAACTATACCTATTTTTGAACGTTAAAATGAAGAATATGGGTTCCTTCCTGAGGATGTCATTTTTTAATTAAGTGATTTTTCATTTAACTGATTTTGTTTATTTCTTTGTATTCATGTATTTAAGGATATATAAGGGTGTTAGCATTCATACCAAAAGATTTAGGGAGTTTCCTTAATGATTTAATATACTGAATTTTTAACGATAAACAAAAGATTATGAGTTTTCTCAGGGGGTGTAATTTCTTTATAAAAGGATTTTGCCTAAAGCTAATGCTAATTATTTCTTTATATTAATGTATTAAAGGATAAATTAGGGTGTAAGTATTAATTTTTACACATTGATGGAGTCTCTTAAGCGTTTTAGTATATCCATTTGTTAACGTTAAAATGAATAATATGGGTTCCTTCATGGGGGTGTTATTTCTTAATAACATGATTTTGCCTAATACTATTGCTGTTTATTTCTTTGTATTCATGTAATTAAGGATATATAAGGGTGTAAGTATTCATACCAAAAGATTAAGGAGTTTCCTAACTGGTTTACCACACTGATTTTTTAACGATAAAATGAAAATTTTGAGTTTTCTCAGGGGGTGTTATTTCTCAATAAAAGGATTTTTCCTAAAACTAAAGCTGATTATTTTTTTGTATTAATGCACTAAAGGAGAATTGATGGTGTAAGTCTTAATCCCAAAAGTATTTGGGGGTCTACTTAGCGTTTAACTATACCTATTTTTGAACGTTAAAATGAAGAATATGGGTTCCTTCCTGAGGATGTCATTTTTTAATAAAGTGATTTTTCATTTAACTGATTTTGTTCATTTCTTTGTATTCATGTAATTAAGGATATATAAGCAGTGATTTTTCTACATTTTTTAAAAGGGTCCTGTGGCTATTGCTTTGGGAAAAATCATCGACATTTTGGTCAAATTGGGAAAAACAGTATCATTATAAATAATGTAGCCAAGATGAAAATCAAATGCAAATTAAAATGAAATGAACAAAAGCAAATACAAATATGATGCTTTCTTTTTTTATTTTTAAATTACATATCAAGCTTCCTTTTTTTAAGGCCTTTAAAGTTGGTTACAATAGTTTCCAAATCATTGTCAGTCAAATCTTTGTTTGTGTGACAAATGCGCATAAGCGCATCTGTATTTTTTTCAGTAAGTCTGTTTCTTTTCTTTGAAACAATATTTGACATTAAAGAAAAGCCCCTCTCCACCACTGCTGTAGAAGAAGGAATGATCATGGCAAGATAGTACAGGTGAAAGACTACTGGAAAACACTCCTTCAACACATCATCCTTACAAAATTCTTTGTATACACCATGTACTGAGCTGCAACCTCTTCTCCTGAAATTAAATGAGAAAATAATGAATAACTTACAATTAAAACACATCTTGCCTTAAAAATTGTTACACAGTCTCTTCACTAGAAAATGGTAAATAATTATTCATAAACTGATACTTTAAAATATCTAGTAAACTATATACAGCAGTAAAAGTTAACTAGATATATTAAATAATAAAAATTTTAACTGTTTAAACTTTAATGTACTTCATTGATAACTATTATATTACCTTCAACATTGAATTGGTTATTTCTGCTATCTGTCTAATAACACAGCAACAAAACTCAGGGAAAAAGACAAAAGGGCTGAAAATTGAATTTACAAATGCAAAACAAACATGTATTTAAAAGTTAGTATGCAACAAAATATTAATAAAAAGTGATTAATTAAAATACTGTATATAAAATTAGTAGTAATAAATCTGGAACTGAATTTGAAAACAAATTTCAATCACTTAGACTATAATTCATTAATCACCTCAGCATGAACAGATGTCTTTTAAAAGTTTCAAGCTCTGTTCTCATATTCACTTCATTGAACTGGGCTCGAACTTGTATCCGATGTCCTTGGAATTCATCATCCTTGGGACTTCCATAAAACTCTACCAGTTTATCTATACTCTCCTAAATCCATTTATTAAAATTAAAATTATTTACAAATCACCGCTTAGCCCTCTGCTTAGTGCACCTCATAAAAAAGTACCCGGTTCTCCAAGAAATTGATTCTTTGCTGATATCACTGTGGAAACTTTTTGAGTTTTCCCCTCAGAAGATGGCTGTAATCAAGAACATCCAGTCTGTGTATGGAAAAGAGCCACTGACATTCCTTCGTGCTGCTACAACAAGATGGCTGTCTCATCTCCATGCATGTTCAAGATTTGTATCAAGGTAACTCTAAGTTTATCAGGGTATTTTTAAATAAACTTAAAGGGGAAAAAAAAATGTTTCACACTTTTAAGAATAGAAAAATTTAAACTAAATTTTGTTGAAGATGAGGTCTTCCTGCCAGAAAAAAAATTCTGTCATTAAGTTTGTTAAATTTAATTATCATGAATCTTTCATTTTTTCAGATACAACTGTATCCTTGATACTCTTGATGCAATATATGATGACAGGAAAGATCCAGATGTGTATGGAATCAGGGTGAGCGCAACAAACAAAAGTCTTCTAGCAGGGACTGTGCTTCTGTGT